>NC_058403.1:52857973-52887499 GCF_002201575.2 Neomonachus schauinslandi
GGGAAGCCTGCTTCTCCCTCTCCCACTCCCCCTGCTTGTGTTCCCTCTCTCGCTGTGTCTCTCTCTATCAAATAAATAAATAAAATACTGAAAAAAACTCTTATGAGAATAAATAATCCCTTCTCCCTCACCCCACATTCTTTTATAGATCTATTCTTTCAACATATATTTATTGAGCATCTACTATGTTCTAGGCATTATGGATGTTACCGAGAGGATAAGGGTAGATAAGGTGATATCCCCACTCACAAGGAATATATACAATTAGAAGGGAGAAGAAGTAGAGAAATAACCTCCTTAGGAGACATTAATGAGATAACACAAGAAGAAGCTAGCACATGCCTGGATATAGTGGATGCTCAACACCTGTGTATTGACTCCTGGATCAACTGATCAGTCACTCAGGAGAGGTAGAGACAGTATGCTAAAAGGAGGTCAGATGAGAGAGTGGTAACATCTGACTCCATTATTAGGGAAGTTTTCATGGAGACTTGAAATGGGCCTTGAAAATTGGATGAGACGTGGGCATGCCCCCTGAGCATGGGGAGATGACCTTACTTGGTTTTGTATTTATAGTAGGTGGTACAGAATAGGCTGTCACATATTTGTCAGGACAATCCTGGTGAGGGGAACACCAAGAATAAGGGCATGCCAGGAACTGGGAAGCCCAGGGGACTTTAGGAAAGGTTGACTGCAAAGGAAATACTGCTTCAAAGTATAATGAGTCAGGAGCACCTGGGTGGTTCAGTCATTAAGCGTCTGACTCTTGATCTCAGCTCAGGTCTTGATCTCAGGGTCGTGAGTTCAAGCCCTGTGTTGGGCTCCGTGCTGGGTGTGGAACCTACTTAAGAAAAAAAAAAGTATAACAAGTCAGATCCTAAGGGCTCATAGTTGCCAGGCCAGGTAGTGCAGGACCATCGAAGCAGGCTACTTGGCTTGCATAGGTAAAATTGGAGCCGGGGTTGGATGGGTGGTAGGAGCATCAGGTGAGGAGACTCTTAGAGCATCAGAGGCTGGAGTAATTAGGAGCTCATCTAGAGTGACCACAGGGGTTTAAGAGGCACAAATGGAGCCAAGTGATATTTTACAGACTGAATTGACAGCACACTGGTACTTGAGCTGTAGCTCAGTAGAATGATTGTGAATGCCTCCTTTTGCTATAGGAACTCCTTTTGAGAAAATGAAAGCATCAAATCAGATTAACTGGAACAACTTTTCTAAGAGTTTAGCACTATCTAAGTCATGGTTGCAAGAGCCCTTCTAAACACAGTGAAAGCAAAAAAATGTTAAGTAATTATGTCAACGCTTAGGTAATTTATAGCAGAGTTCAGTTTTTATATGCTGTAAATATATTTTATAGTTCTTTGGGGCCCTTTGTATATTTTGTGTTATAAATACACACACACATCAGGAAAGGAGAGAGGAAATACAGAAATAACCACGTATCAGTTACTTATTTGGTGATGCATCTTGAATCAGTAACGTAGCCCAGTGATAACACTGTTGATTTTTATGTGAAAATTCTTTATGATCATCAGTTTTATAAAGTAGGTTCCAAGAAAGCATTTTGGGGAGGTTTCTTTTTCTTTCTTTCTTTTTTTTTCATTTAAAGAAACATTTAGAATAATAATGGTGTTTAAGTTTTACTTAGTACAATACATTTAGGAAAGCATTCTTCAGGAAAGTCATTATCAGCCTTTGCCTTCCCATCTAGCACAAATGTAGAAGACTGAAAAGAGACAATATAAAAATGTAATATGTATGTTTTCTTTCCTTTTAGGATCACAGACCTTATTAATATACCTGTATGTTAGGGTGTAAGTCCTGAAAATTGATAGACCTGATTCCAGCCCTGGCTTTTGCACCACCGAAATATGTAACCTCTACCAGACATTTTATTTCAACAGGCCTCAGTTTTCCCATCTATAAAATAGGGACTGGCCTGGAATGATTAATTACCCTTCCCAGGGTAACTGCTTGTGACTCTGACCTCTGAGAGCCACAGGGGAAGACTCTTCCCACAAACATTGACAAATTGTAGTTCAGATTATTTAGTATTCTTCATAAGTTTTCTTGACTTGTATCTTTTTTCACATAGGAGGCTGAAAGGCCCATGGTTACCTTTGTTGGAGAACATTGCCCTTTTTTTTTTTAATATTTTATTTATTTATTTGAGAGAGAGAGAGAATGAGAGAGAGCACATGAAAGTAGGGAGGGTCAAAGAGAGAAGCAGACTCCCTGCCGAGCAGGGAGCCCGATGCGGGACTCGATCCAGGGACTCCAGGATCATGACCTGAGCCGAAGGCAGTCGCTTAACCAACCTGAGCCACGCAGGCACCCAAACATTGCCCTTTTCTGAGTAGAGTGTAAGGCATGGGAAGATGCCCCCAATAAATAATTGCTGTGTTTCTTTCAGCTGTGAGAGATATTAGTGTGTTAAGGGATTACTCTTGGACTTGGTCTGGTCCTCTGCTAATGTTAGAGAAGGGAGTTAAAACAACTCTTGCTACATTCAGAAGTAAACTCTTAAATGGAAACCTTTACATTCATTCGACAGACATTTATTGAGGTCCTGCCTTTTGCCTGGCTGGCATGGTATTAAGCTCCAGGAATATAAAGTAAAGAAAAATAGGTACCTGCAGGGCCAGCTTTTCTAGTAATAGAGAAAATAGGCAGTAAGGACTTAGTACAAGTAGGTATTACTCCAATATTACGGATGGAAAAGTATGAAACTGAGTGATCATCCTCTAAATCATTGTTAAAACTAAGATCGTGTTTTAAAAGAATGTCAAATCAGTAAAAGTGCTTGAAAAAATTAAAAGATAATAGGACTGTCTCCAGCTTCCCCTCCCCCAATGAAAGGTTCTTTATCTTGCAGTAAGATGATGAATTCTCATCTGAGTTTCTTCATGTTTCTCTTGTTCAGGTCTGAAGAACAGGGACATTTCAGCTAGTCTGAATAACTATGACTAAAGGCAGGGAGATGTGCAATCTCTAAGGACGTCGCAGGTCAAATTATTTAGGGATTTGTAGATCAAAGCCATTTTTAGTCATTTTTGCTGAGGTGGCAAAGATTTCAGTTTACTTACCCTTTAAATTCCCTGTATTTTATTTGACTTCATAAGTAAAAAAACTTAAAAATTTTATTTTGAGTGGCAGAGTAACCTCAGATTGGTAAGGATCTGCTAAATTTGCTGAGTTTGAAAGGACTACTCAGTAGTGAAAAGTTTGACTTAATTGGTATTTAGACATCCTATTAAAATGAATGATGAAAATTCTCACTGTATTATACCGATAGAATAACCATTTTTATAAGTTCTTCGGTATTTATAATAATAATTGCTACTGTTTTATTGAGCAGTATATACTAGACAATGTGATAGTTATTTTCTTTTATTTGATTTTATTTTTTTAAGATTTTATTTATTTGTGAGAGAGAGAATGAGAGACAGAGAGCATGAGAGGGAGAGGGAGGAGGGTCAGAGGGAGAAGCAGACCCACTGCCAAGCAGGGAGCCCGATGTGGGACTCGATCCCGGGACTCCAGGATCATGACCTGAGCTGAAGGCAGTCACTTAACCAACTGAGCCACCCAGGCGCCCTGTGATAGTTATTTTAAATCATTTCATTTAATATTTATGGGAATACTGTAAGATTACCTGTGAAGAACCTAAGACTCCAGGTAGTTAAATATCTTATCCACTCAGCTAACTGTTTCTATGCTTCACGATGTGAATTCTAGTCATTTGGACTCTAGAGTCTAAGTCCAATCTGCCCCAAGTATTTACAATTAATATCTAGGTCTGTGCTTTTTTTTTTTTTTACGATTTTATTTATTTACTTATTTAGAGAGAGGGAAAGAGAGTGGTGGGAGGCTGGGGAGGGGCAGAGGGAAAGAGAGAGTCTCCAGCAGACTCCCTCTGAGCACAGAGCCTGACCCTGGAGGTGGGGGGGGCTCCATCCCAAGGTCCTGAGATCATGACCCCAGCCGCAACCAGAGTTTATGCTCAACCGACTGAGCCACCCAGGCGCCCCTAGGCCTGTGCTTTTTAAATGCATGTGCTAAAGGACAGATTGGGTGGATGAGCTTTTTGCCTGTGAGGGCAGCCTGAGGAAGGAGAGACTTGGGGCTTCAACAGGAGAGGTGCCTTTTATAGGCTGAGATGGAGATCAGAAAACAGTTGCCAGCAGGAGAACCCAAGACAGCCATTGAAAGATACTCCTCATACACTAAAGTGAAAGGGTAAGTGAAGAGGTAAATAAATGAGGCCTTCAGAGGATGCTTCATTACTGCCCCAACTAATGCCTCCCTGGTCGACTTCTGAACAGTCGACGTCTTCCGAGTAGGATCTAAGAATTTGCATTGTTCACAAGTGCTGCAGATGACTCTGATCTGGGCAGATGCTAGTGGGGTACCACAGAGGCACACTTGGGAGTAAAGTGGATGAAATTTGGGGCTGTGGGATCCAGACCCAGGAGGGCTGGCTATGCACAGGGCTGTTGCTTTTCTGAAGGAAAGAAGCTGAAGATCAAGGAACAAAACAGACAGCGGTGAGGGACTACTGATGACAGATTTGAAATATTATTCATTCTTAATTTTTAAACCCTTTTGTGGCTGTTATTTGTGGAAAAGAAATTGATCTTTTTCTCTCACATTTTCTGTGTTTAAAGTGGGTCTATCTTTTTTTTTTTAAAGATTTTATTTATTTATTTGAGAGAGAGAGAATGAGAGAGAGCACATGAGAGGGGGGAGGGCCAGAGGGAGAAGCAGACTCCCTGCTGAGCAGGGAGCCCGATGTGGGACTCGATCCAGGGACTCCAGGATCATGACCTGAGCTGAAGGCAGTCGCTTAACCAACTGAGCCACCCAGGCGCCCTAAAGTGGGTCTATCTTAACTGACCTGGTACCCAAAGAGATTTTGTTGCAGATAGGCTGATATCATTTCTCTTTTTTGGCACAGTGTTATTTTTAAGCAAAAGACATGGTTACTTACTCAATATATACATTTTTGTTACTTAGTTTTCCTAATTATTCTGTCTATTTTTATTATATCTTTAATTCTGGAACACTTATTTTCTAGATTTCTAACAATGGTAGACTGTTATTTCGGGAAAATGGTAGTATTTTAGATTTGATTGTGATTTTTTTCCCCCATGCTCCAGACAAGCAGTTACTCAAGGGACTGTAGATGTGTGGTTATATCTTATGGTTTGTAAATACCTTAAACTTGATAACAGCAATCTTTTTCTCTCTAAAATCTTAAGTCATAAAAAAAGATGGAATGGAAGTGAATCTATGGGAAGGAAATCCAGAAGTAATATTAAGTCTACTGATGGGACTATCTTGAGGCCTTTTTATCCACAGCAATGATTATAACATCATTTTTTGCCTTTTCCATATTGTGTAAGGCTCTCTACCACATAAAGAATATTTTTAGCAAGAAATCCACACAAATGACTGAGAATGGCTTTATCTTAACATGGAAATCCATTCTTTTAAAAAATACCTTTGGTTCTACTTTCTTTTCAGAGTTCTTACTTATGCTAGACCAAAGCCTGTTTGAGGTTTGGTTGCTCAATTTCCCATCCCCTGTCCTACTCTTTCTAGTTGCATATAGACTAAAGGTTTTGAGTAGGAGGAGTTGAAAACAGGGTGATTTGGCCAAACAGTATAGTACAGTTGGAATATTTCTTCTAAGGTTTTAGATGTGTCTCGTTCACAAAGGAATTTGTAGATTGCCAAGGGCACTTTAGCAAAGAAAAGGCTATGTACAAAGGTCAAAATAATCCACATGGACCCTGGAAAATGCTTGGAGAATGCTTAACTTTTTCAAGAAGACATTGATTGCTGTGATCATAAAAGTTCAGCACAAAAATATTCCTCAAAAAGCAGAAACTGAACCAAAAATACTGTCCCGCTCACATTTACGAATACGATCCTCATCTTCTGGAAATAATATGCATCTCTAGGTTAGAAAGATGTGAGTTAAAGAAGCCCCAAGGAAGGACATCTGAGACACTGCTGGGAGAGAGAGCTGTTGTTGAAGGAGGCTCTCTTTTCAGATGCTGAAAACATCCCTGTTTGAAGCCTGTGAAATCATGGAGAAAGCCAACAAAGAATTGTTCTCCCAAATTCTCGTGAATTTGAATGAGTAGTAATTTCTTATAGTCCACCAAAATTTCTGGACAAATAACCAACCCCCACATGCATGACTGTCATAAACATTAGCACAGAAACGGTTTAACACTGTTGTCCCAGAGAAGATAAAAATAGAAAATACAAACTATAATTTAAATACGTTTATGATAGAAAAATAATGGGGCATTATAGCAAGTAGGAGGTTTTGGAGTTCATCCATAATCTTGTGGGGTTGATGTCAGGGGAGAAAGCCATGTCCTGCCACAACAAGCCCTTGTCTCTCCTCTCGGTCCGAGTACTGGCCTGGGTGGCTCGGGGCCTGCGGGGCTCTGCTGTTCACATGCTCTGATGTTCTATCACTCTTGATTGCTATCCTGCCAAGTTCCTTCGAGAGCCTGGGATTTTGCTTGCCAGTTTAAAAAATTATGGGCTAATAGAACCTACTGCCATTTAAACTTTGACTCAATAGATGTTTACTGAACAGGTTTGTATGCTTCTTAGCATATATAAAATGGCTTATATTAGATTGAAAGGTTTGAGGTGTGTGTATATATTTTACTTTTTTGGATTAGATGTTGTTTTAGATTTGGGCCTTGAGCCAGACCATTCTGCTGAGCAAACTTTCAGAGCCCTTCTCTCTGTCGGAAAGTATTACATGTAAATGCTGGGTGTTAAACAGCTTTACAGGTATCTGGTAACTTTCTGCAGTTATAACTTTAATGAACAAAACCAGTGGGCCTGTCCCACTGGAGCTACTGTGATTGTGGTGATTTTCTGGTATTTCTTTTGAAGAGATTGTTTCAGGAAATATGTTTTCAGGCACAGACAAGTCTTAATGGTAATCCCACTATATCACCCATTTAAATTTCCAGAAAAGGTTCAATTTGTGTAAAGCAACAAGTGAAGATGTTGGAAAACTTTAAGGAACCAAGCATCTTTGGCTAGATTCTGGAGCTCTTTCTTCAATAAATCTAGAAGCCAGAATCAGAGGGATCTTTGGTTTTCTTAATATTCTGTTTCTCTAAGTTTGCTACTAATGTACTAAATAGCAGAAGAAAATAAACTTATGTTCATATGAAGTTCAGGATGATAGGCCAGATTGTGCTGCCAGAAGCTCAGAATTTGAAGTTTCTAGAAGGCTTTATTCTAAAAATCCAGCTTGAATGTTACGTTGTATTCTAAAATATACCTTTTTTGAGGAAAAGTTGACATGGTAAAATGCAAGGATCTTAAGTATAGAGTTTGATAAATATTGACAAAAGCATACACTGATATCATCCACATACCTATTAAGAATATACCCACATGGGGCGCCTGGGTGGCTCAGTCGGTTGGGCGACTGCCTTCGGCTCAGGTCATGATCCCGGAGTCCCGGGATCGAGTCCCGCATCGGGCTCCCTGCTCGGCAGGGAGTCTGCTTCTCCCTCTCCCGCTCCCCCGTCTTGTGCTCTCTCTCTCTCTCTCACTCTCTCTCTCAAATAAATAAAGAAAATCTTAAAAAAAAAAAAAAGAATATACCCACATGTTTTAACATAGAAGGACTGCTTGAAATTATTTTCCATCAAGAAAATCGATGCCCTAAGAATATTTACCTTTTTATTTTGTGGCTTCTACTTATTACACCACTCTCTATAGTCCTCCAGCAGTGGTGGCAGTGGACATGGCATGGTTATTTCATTTTAAGAAGTGTGGGCTTCATCAAGACAGCTGTGCAAAATGGCTATACATTTTAGTGGACTTTTTTTAGCTAAAGTCTACCATTAGCTAGAGAAGTTGATTAATGCCTGTTGTTCACCTAAACACCAAAAATTCCTACTGCTCTAACTGTGAACAGTTTATTAAGTCAAGCAATAGATCTATGGTCAGGAAATCAAAGATTCCTTCACATGCATTGTTTTGCTGGTACTCTGTTTTATAGTAAGACTTATTCACATTATGTGATCTCCCATTTTGTTTCTTTAACATCCTTTTAGGATAACAGCTGACACTTTCCTTTGCAGTAGTCACCCTCCGGGAATTCGACTGATGACCTACTCCCTGCGTTTTATTCCCATTTTTGAATTCTTTCTTGAACCTTGCCTGCAACTATAACAATGCTTTTACCTCTGTTTTTACTCAGTGTCTTTCAGAGAGGAGATGTTAAAGCTCCCTTTCAGTAGAGACCAAATTTTAGTTATTATATCTAGTGCAATGCAAAATACATCAAACCCACCAGATTGATTTCAATTGTAAGTAGCAGTACATAGGGATAGATCCAATGCTCAAGGAATGTTTAGTAATACTAGGGTAGGTGGTGATGGTAACTAGTATTTATCAAGAGCTTTTTATAGGCTACGTACTATCCTAAGCCTGTTGCATGTATTATCTGATTGTTGCCACAATCATTTGATTAGTCATAATATACCTATTTTATACATTAAGAAGCTGTGTGTCTTAGGACAGTTTTCCGAGAAGCAGAGTCTTGTGTAAGTGATTTATTGAGGGGAGGCCTCAGGAGGAACCAGAGCAAGAAAGGGAAGCAGGATGCGGAGGGCAGTGGTCCCTGGACTAGCAATGTCAGCAAACCTGTTAGAAATGCATATTCTCAGATCTCACTCAGGAACCTCTGGTCAGAATCTCAAGGGAGTTGGGCAGAAACCTGTGGTTTAGTCTTCTAGGTGATTCTGACCGATTCTAAAGTTTGAGAACCACCTCAGGTAGAGGAAGAAGCCAGGTAAAAAGCCTTAGTGGGATCCTTTGAGGAGCTCTGGAACCTGAATGGCACTGTAGAGTTGCCGTTGAGAAGAGAGTCATTTTGGTATTTTGATCAGTCATTGGCTGTGGGGGACTACTCTGGGGAATAGATAGTGAGGGAGACATATAGTCTCCCAGAGTCTCTGGAAAAGGTAGCCCTTGTGTAGCTGTGAGTCATTAGCATCCAACACCCCCAGCACCTGGGTATGCCAGCTTAAGGTGAATCTGGGTGGGGCATCCCAGTGTCCACTACACTGAGGCACAGGGGTGTTCTGTAACTAGCTCAAAGTCCCACAGCGAGCGATGGGATTTGAACTCAGGCAGTCTGGCTCCAAGTCTGTCTTCCTAACCATTAGCTCTACTGTCTCCTGTGGTTGAAACAGTACTACCAATAACAACATGAAGATAAATGCTCAAGAGACGATTTAGAGGACGCAGTTGGTTCAGACTGAGGAAAACAGAAGCCCTCGCGAAAGTAGTGCCATTTGATTTTGCCTTGAGGTAAGATGAGATCTGGACATGTAAAAATGTATGTGAGAGGCTTCTTAGGTGGAAGGAATAGCCTGAGAAAAGGCACAGTAGTACGTGAGTGTGGGTTTGTTATAGAAAGCTAGTTATTCTGTTTGGCTGCAGTTTGGCTTATTAAAGATTTCTGGGAGAGAAAAGTCGTTCAACATTGGTTTGAGGCCAGGTTGCGGATATCCTTAGATGCCAGGCAAGTGAAGATTTTTAATCTGGGAAGCAATGTAGTCAGAACTCTCCTTTAGGAAGATTAATATGACAACAGATGTGTAGGATGAATTTTAGCAGGAGAAATGGGATGTGCGGAAGGGAGACAAGTCTGGAAGCAATCAGTGTCCATGATAAACTAGGACCTGCTCTTGGCTGTGGCAATTAAACCGGAAGAGAAACAGAAAGGATACTATAGAAGAAGCAGAACAGGAGTTGAGGGAACAAAGCAGAGCAAGCCATTGAAGAAACTCCCTGAGAGAAGGCTAGTCCTTTCACGCAGGGATGGGGCTTCTGCAGTGGAGGGTGTCTGAGAGTGGTGCAGAGAGTGGACGGTTCAGGTTTATGAGCGCAGGCTTAGGAGTGTTTGGTTGGGGGCAGCCCATGTGGAGATGTCGGGCAAGCAGCTGGACTGCTGAACTAAAACTCTGGGGTGGATATGCAGATTTACAAGACTTAATTGTCATGGCAATTATTGAAAGCCACAAGGTCTGATAATAAAATTGCCAAGGATGGCGATGGTAAGAGAGGGTCAGTGTCATTTAGGATTAAAATTCTTGGACTCTTAACTTCTTCTTCAGTTTTTTCATCCATTGACTCACATAGCCTCCAAATGAATAATGAAGTTAACATTTTGCATATTAAATCGAGAGAAAGTCAAACCCCTATTGCTTTCTAACTCAGGGTAGGGAATATAATGGAAAAAAATGGGAAAAGAAGACTTTCCAGGCAAAAGCAAACATGTCGTTTCAGCTCTTCCTATGGAGTATCTTGACTCTTTATCTCTCCTTTTTTTTTTTCCCCTAAAGAAGCAATTAAATAGTTTGGCTTGAAAATCTTTCTTGCTTGCTCTTGCTGTGGGCTTCAATTTGTAAATAAAAGGCAAAAATGTCAGCCAAGAGGGCGCCTGGATGGCTCAGTTGGTTAAGCGACTGCCTTCGACTCAGGTCATGATCCTGGAGTCCCGGGATCGAGTCCCGCATCGGGCTCCCTGCTCGGCGGGGAGTCTGCTTCTCCCTCTCCCGCTCCCCACTCTTGTGCTCTTTCTCTCTCTCACTCTCTCAAATAAATAAATAAAATCTTTAAAAAAAAAAAAAAGTCAGCCAAGATACTAAGTAAAGTCAACTAGGAAGTGAGAGATTTCTTTCTGATAAGCCATGAGACTCAGATTTAGTTGTATTTCCAGTTGTTTCAGTTCAGATATGTATAGTCATTTACTTCAGAAAGAGGTGTTGTAAGTACTGTGATTAATGGGGCTTGGAATGGCATTTTTGCAGTTAGCTCATTCTCCTTTTTCTGAGTCCAACTGTTTGTGACGTCAGAAAACACTTCCACTTGGGGCCACTGCTTATTATTATTTAGAGAATGATTTTGTAGGCCAGAAGTTTCTGGAATTTATATTTGGCCACAGAATGAATGTGAATTTTTGCCAGAACAAACGAGGTGGATATTCTCTTCTTCAAAAGATAATACTGGGGAAATTGAGACATCCCTGGCCAGTACCATTCCCCTAGTCATGACAATCGAAATCCCCTCTGGTTGGAACCACTGTGCTAACTAACCTAAGTAGATCAAACGAGAACATGAAAGTCTGTATGGTCTGTATCTTAGGTGTTGCAAGGTGTAGAATAAAGTTTTACCATTTCAGAAACGGATTCCTTGAATGCTGTGCTTGGGACAGATTGTCCTGGTTATGTAGAACCCATTCCAAATCACAGTACAATTTGTCATAACTCCTTAAAGGAGCAGTTTGTTAATATCTAGCAAAAGTTGAGAAATGTAGCAATTTTACATCTACTTATACTTTAGAGAAACTCTCAAGCGTCTGCCCAAAGGCACATGTTTAAGGACATTCATGGCAGAATTGTTTTATAGTACAGAAAACTGGAAAGAGCGTCATTGAAACACATACATTATGATGCATTCACATGATGGGATAACTGTGAACCAGTAAAAATGAATGAAGTGAGTTTGTATGGATCAATCTCAAAAACAGTGTTGACAGACAAAAAAAGAAAATTGCAGAATAATTTTTCTTTGTATCTCCAATATATGTTTTAGAAAACACCCACTGGGCACCTGGGTGGCTCAGTCGGTTAAGCGTCTGCCTTGGACTCAGATCATGATCCCAGGCCCCATATTGGGCTCCCTCTCCCTCTGCTGCTCCCCTTGCTGGACTCTCTCTCTCAAATAAATAAAAAAAAACACCCAAATAATGCTATACATTGTTTAGCTCAAATTCATGACAGTGTCCGTTTCTGAGGAGGAAGGGATGAAGATGAATGGGACTAGGGAGAGAAAAATGGAGGATATCAATTTTATTTACATTGTTTTGTTTATTTTCTTAAAAAAAGGTCAAGTATATACTGTAGAAGGTTAAATTTTGGTGATAGGTTCATGCATATTTGTTATTTATCATTCTTTGCATTTTTAAAATTTTTTTCAAATGAAATATGAAGGGAAACACTTTAGTACTTGATGGTGTAAGTTGATATTCTCAAGTGCATAGTGGGATAGATTAAATTGTTCCTTGTCCTGAAATACCTTTTAGCTATAGATTTAATTTTCAGCAATGTGTTTGAAGAAAGTGATTGTGCTGTGTGCTGTTGTTTCCTCATCACATTTCCATGCACTAAGCCATGTTTTCGTGATTCATTCTTGCACAAACACGTGTAGATCTGGATTCTCACACGTTGAAATAAACGCAGCTGTGTTTATTTCAGTGAGATTACATTCAAATAAACACACATGTGATCCCTTATGAGCGTGAACCCGTAAAACACTTGTTGATTTGGTTCTGAAATTGTGTGTTCAAATAAACACACTTGTTTTAAGGGAAGTTTCGCTTTACTCAAATGTTCATGCCTTGAACATGTGTTTTATAGTAGGCAGATGTAGACAATGAGTGTCTTAAAAGAAAAATAGTTCTTCAGAGTCTGTCATTGCTTTAGACAAATACAGTTTATTTAGTGGGCTGTTTTTTTTTTTAACATGTTGGTAGTTGTCCTATGTAAGTAATTAATTAAAAATAGTTTTTTAATGGCACAGTGTATATAATTCATTTATTCTTGCAGGTTAGCTGAATGGAATAGAATTTTTAACAAATTAATATGTAAAATGTATTTATGAGTGTATTTTTAAGAACTATTAATGATAAATTAGAAAGTGAAGGAGCTTTTTAAATTTTGGAAACTGCTTCTTGTTTAACCAGACTTGTAAATCTGTGTTTTTATATTTCAAATTTTAATCAAACAAATATAACATAAAAAGTACCAGTATCTGAGGTTATCTTTTTTTACCAAATGAACCACAAGACTATAGCAGTCAGAGACTTTTTTTTTCCCTTCCAAAATATGGGGAAATTTTTACGCGGTATTTTGCAAATATTTAGGAAGTAGACAAACCAACATCTGTTGTTTTGTGTGTGTGTGTGTGTGTGTGTGTGTTTTGTCGGGGGAGGGGCAGAGGGAGAGAAAATCTTAACCAAGCTCCACCTCCAGCACAGAGCTGGACCTGGGGCTCAATCTCACAACCCTGAGATCATGAGCTGAGCCAAAATCGGACACTTAACTGACTGAGTCTTTTAATGTTTAGCGTTTGTCTTCCCTTTCCCTGTAGAAAGGAAGCTTCATGAAAACAGGGCCTTTGACTGTTTTGTTTGCTGTCTATATCCAGTGCTTAGAATAGGGTCTGGCATGTATCAACTGCTCAATAAATGTTTGTGAATGAATGCTGAATGAAGAACAGATATGAACTTCCTTTTGACTTTTATTCCCAATGTTAATGTTTTTCCACTTACCCCACCAAGCCCCCCAGTCTAGCTATTTGATCAGTTAGGTGTGTATTCTTTAGAACCCTTCAGTGCAGTCACCTGTGTATATATTTTCAAAGAAGAAAGCAAAGTATAGTCACTGTTTTCCTATACCTTTACAAAACTTGGTATTGTTAAACTTTAAAATTTTTGAAGTCTGATATGTGAAAATGTTACCTTGTTTTACTTTGAATTTTCCATGATGATTTTCCATGAAATTGAACATACTTTCATCTATTTATTAACTCCTTTTTTCTTTCCCTGAAATTACCAGCTTATATATACTTTGTTTTTGAATGAACTTTACATATGTAGCCGAATAAATACATATTTTTTGTTTGCTAAATATATTAATATATATGGCAAATATTTCTCATAGTTTATTTTTTTGACTTTGTTTATAGTGGCATTTCTCATGGGGATGCTGACATTTTTTTCATAGCCAACTTTATCAGTCTTTTCCCTCTGTACTTTGTTCAAGAAGGCCTCTCCTACCCCCAGTATCACTGATATACGTACTCCTTTGTATATTCTCTTATACATATATCTCTTTGATTCTCATGTTTAAACCTTTTTAAAAATCTATTTACAATTTACTGTTAATGTTGTGAGATGGAGGTGAATCTTTATACTCCTCCCATCCTTCACCCCCTCCACAAAGGGGCAGTCAGATACAGTCCAGCCCTGTATGTAGCAGGTGCTTTCTCTAAGTAATTTGAAATGCTTTTATGATGTGCCAATGTTCTGGGGTTGATTTTTGAACTTACATATTGTGTTCTATTGATGTGTTTTTACATTTCTTTGAAAATAGTAAATTGACTTATAAAAGCTTTATAATATCCCTCTTACTAGTTTCACTAATATGTCAGTTGATGCTCTTACAGAAAATCAAATCCTAGGTTACTAATGATGGTTTGTCACCTTGTTCAATCTTTTACTTTTTCTATTTTTCTTTATTTCTGTTTTACTTTTGGTTAATGCATTGGCTAGTACTTCTGGTATAATGTTGATTACTCCTAGTAATAGTGTACATCCCTTCTTTGTATATTTTTTTTACATATTTTAATGCATCCAGTATATATTTCACTACTATGAATGATGCTTTCTTTGTGCTTCTCCTAGATCCTCTTTATCAGGTTGAATGTGTGGTAAAATAGTTTGTTGACCTGATCATGTCATTTTCTTCTTTTACACTATTAATGTAGTGAGTTGCAATGATAAATTTCCTGATGGTGATCATCCTTATATTTCTGAGATAAACTCTGCTTGATGTCACTCTTTTTATACTTCGTTTTAATATATTTTTAAATTTTATATAAGAATTCTACATCCATGTTGAAGTGTGATTAGACAGTTTTTCTTTTCTTTGCTATTTTTACCTGGTTCTAGCATAAGGCTCACTTAGAGTCTTAGCTTATATAGTTTCTTATACCTTTCTATGCTAGGAAATAGTTGGCTTCAGGTGAAAATTATTTATTCTGAATGTTTATTAGAACTCCTATAAAACTGTCCCAGGCTAGGTCCATTTTTGAGGATGTAGATCTTTGGGAACTGCTATATATATATATATATATATATATATATTTTTTTTTTTTTTTTTTTTTTTTTTTTGGTTATTGCATTCTTGGTTTTCTGCTTGTTCTTTGGTAAGTTTTGATAATTTATATTATGTTAGGAAACTATTCATTTCATGTAGACTTTAAAGTTTGTGGTATAAAGTTGTTCTTAGTCTTCTAAAGCTTTAATCTTTCCTCTGTCTCTAGTTTTTCTCATGTGTTTATTAATTTTTCATCCTAATTAATTGTCTTTTTTGGTCCTTTTTTTCCTTGTTCTTTTTTCTAGTGCTTTTGGAATAATTCATCTGTTCTCAAACTTTTAATCTCTAAAATGCCGTTTGTTGCACTGTTTCCTAGGAGTACCGTTTTGATGACATTTCACAGGTTTTCTTGTATAGCATGGTTATTGTCAGTTTGAAATATTTAAAAATCGCACTTTGATTTATTCTTTTACCATTATATCTCTTAGAAATACGGTTTATAATTTCCAGTTAAAGACTTTAGGGGCTGTCATTTTATCATTGATTTCTCACTGGTTTCCTATTCTCATTCATTAGTGGATGGCCTACAGGATAGCAATATTTCGGAATTTGTTAATATCATTATTCTGAATATTTCACGTGTCTTTGAAAAGAATTGATTTCTTCATAAGTAGGGTCCAGAGTGCTACATATTTATATCTGTTAGGTTAATATTATATCTGTTAGGGGCCCCTGGGTGGCTCAGTCGTTAAGCATCTGCCTCCGGCTCAGGTCATGATCCCAGGGTCCTGGGATCGAGCCCCGCATCGGGCTCCTTGCTCTGCGGGAAGCCTGCTTCTCCCTCTCCCACTCCCCCTGCTTGTGTTCCGTCTATCGCTGTGTCTCTCTCTCTGTCAAATAAATAAATAAAATCTTAAAAAAAAATTATATCTGTTAGGTTAATGTGAATGTGTTATTCGTATTCTTCATGGCATTACTTATTTTGCTCTTAATTTACCTGTTATTTTCTGAGAGGTATTTTAAAGTCTCCCAAATGTGACTGTGATTTCTCATTTTCTGTTATCTGAATTTATTATTTTGTTATGTATTTCCCAGCTATATTGTTAAATGTATAAGGATCAGTGACTATTATTCACTCTTGGAATAGTCTTTTGGACAAAATAAATATTTCTTTATCCCTTTTAATGATTTTCTCCTTGATTTCTTCTTTGTCTGTTGTTACTATTGCTATATGTACTTTGTCTTTCCATTTGCCTCCTGCATAGTTTCACATCCCTGAATTTTAAAACCTCTGTGTGTCATTTTGTTTTAGGTGTGCCTTTTATGAATATGAACATAACTAGATTTTACTTTTTAGTTTTTAATTTAGCCTGAACATATGTCTGATTTTTTCTTTATTATCCTCTCTTCATTTCTACTTTTCAGACTTTTGTTGGAATGATCAATTTTCTCTGTTTTATGCTTTATTTGCTCTGCTGGTTTGAATAGCAAAGATTTCTTTCCTATTTTGTGGTTACTTCTTTTGATTCTTTCTTTGGGTTTTATTGAGACATAATTGACATACAACATTGTAAGTTGTACAGCATAGTGTCTTGACTTACATATAATATGAAATGATTACCACAATATGTGTAGTTACCATCCATCACCTCATATAGATACAGAAACATACATTTTTTCCTTGTGATGAGAACTTTTAGGATTTATGCTCTTAGCAGCTTTCATATATACCATACAGCAGGTTAACATAGTCATCGTTTCACATACCATGTCCCCATCACTTATTTATCTTACACTGGAAGTTTGTGCCTTTTTTAAAAAAAAAAGATTTATTTATTTACTTGAGGGCGGGGCACAAGCAAGGGGGAGAGGGAGAAGCCGGCTCCCCGCTGAGCAGGGAGGCTGATGCTTAACCTACTGAGCCACCCGGGCGCCCCATTTTTCAGTGTTTTACAATTATGATCCTTTAATATGTACATAGATTAAATCTAAATAACAACACAAAGAATCAAGTAAGTTATGTTTAGTAGAGATAAAAAGTATTCTCCAAGATTGAGTAAAATCATCTGGTGTATTTGTCTAAACTCTAAATTTCCTGAGGTACAAATAATAAAATGTTTATGAAAATATGTGGGCTTTGAAAATGAAACTATAGATTAGACATAGTTATAGCTTTGTTGACTATTTTCAATAGATTTTAGAGGAAATACACAGTTTTGGTTTTTCGGGACAGTTTCTATTTAAAATCCTCTTGTTGGGGTGCGTGGGTGGCTCAGTTGGTTAAGCGACTGTCTTCAACTCAGGTCATGATCCCAGGGTCCTGGGATCGAGTCCTGCATCAGGCTCCCTGCTGAGCAGGGGAGTCTGCTTCTTCCCCTCCCCCTGCTCATGATCTCTCTCACTCTCGCTCAGTCTCTGTCTTTCAAATAAATAAATTAAATCTTAAAAAAATCTCTCGTTGTCTTCTTAAGTACACTAACGTTTTTTCGCACCATGTGTCTCCCATTTTTGGTTTGGAATGTATACAAGGGCAATAAAAATAATTTCATAACTATTTTTTATTGAACTCTCACTATGATAAGGCAATATGGCTTCAAGGATTTTATTACTTACTCTTCCCCAAAACTAGTGGTAAGAATTATAAACATCCCCATTTTATAAATGAGAAAATTGAGATCCAGAAAGATAAAGTAAACTCCATGATCACACGACTAACAGAGAATTACAGATTCAAATCCAGCATTCTCTTACTTCAACATAACATTGTGTTAAATTATATACGGGAGTAGGTTATGTCACTCTCTTTTGCAATATAGAAGCTTTAGATTGCTATTTAAGAAATGCAGTTTCAAGTACATATTTTTTATTATTATCTATTAAAGTTTAGGCTGCTCTTTGGAAATTATGAAGGATAAAGGATCATGTCATATATATTTTGGTACTCCTAACACCTAGCACATTGTCATGTATGATAATTATTTGTTGAGATGAAATAAAGGAAATTCCTCATTAGGAGTTTAATGAATGAAAATGGGTAAACAGGTATATAACAATATTTAAAAATCCAGCTTTCAAGTCACCACTATTAATTTGATTCAGAGATAAAGCCAAATGCCGAAGATCTCTTGACCCTTTGGTGTTGTCCTTCCATATTACAAAAATACAGATTTATTTTTCAGAGGGATGACTCAAGGCTGTAGAGGGCAGTGTAAGCCAATTCAAGTGGACTTTCTAGGCTAGTGAGGTGCTATCATAGTTGCTGTTACCCAGATGTCCAGCTAGGTTTTAACACTAGCTATCCACGGACTGTTAGAATTGTTCTCAGATTTAAACACAGAGAAGGAGAAATGGAAATGTGTAATAGAACCGAAGAGTTACGCAAACCTGCAAATGAAGCTGGCAATTAAACACGTACTGTTTCTACTCTTCTAAAGTCTAGTGGCAAAACCAATACCATTACCTGGATGATCTAGGCCTCAAAGCATTTTTGTCTCAGTGAACTTGATGACAAAGTTTCTTGTAAAGAATTTTCTCTCCTCTTTAGTTGTCTAATCATATAATTTTAATTAAAAATAATAAAACCCTCAGTTGTCTTTCCCTTTTCCTCTCCCCTCCCTCATCACTTTATGAAGGCATAGACTATTTAGTTGTGTATCACATTATAAGCCATACTAAATTTAGAACACATTTAATAATGTCACTTCAGGTGTATTTTTTTATTTTTTTAAAGATTTTATTTATTTATTTGACAGAGAGAGACACAGCAAGAGAGGGAACACAGCAGGGGGAGTGGGAGAGGGAGAAGCAGGCTTCCCACGGAGCAGGGAGCCCGATGTGGGGCTCGATCCCAGGACCCTGGGAGCATTACCTGAGCCGAAGGCAGATGACCAACGACTGAGCCACCCAGGTGCCCATAAGCCATACTAAATTGAGAACACGTTTAATAATGTCACTTCAGGTGTATTTGACATTCTCCCATTCTGTTGTCAGTATTCACAGACAGTTTGATTAGGATTTGTTTGATAATACCACTTTTCTGGTGAATAAGATGTTTTTGGTCTAAATTTCAGAGTGAATGGCATAGCTTTTCATTTAGGGGGAAAAAAACCCCAAAACAAAAACTTACCAGCTCACAAATATTTCAGTTCTGGCCAAATTGCCACCACTGTTGCTCACACTGACCATCTGATGGGAATGGATATTTACGGTCTAAAGAAGTGATGTACAGGATTATGTTCATTATGTTTTGTTACATGCCACATCATCCATCCATTTCTTTTAGGTTTTTGGTTTGAAGATAAATATAATTGTCAGCACTGAAAATTTCCTAAGTAAAAATCATATCTTTGATAATTGCTGATACAGTAGTGGTCACTGGCCTGATTTTAGTGGGTGATTATGTCTGATTTAAACAATTTTAATAGGCATGTAGTCCTTGAGTAACATAACATCTCCAAAGTTCTAATAAAAATGAAAACATAAGTTTTCTAAATGTAGACAAATGAAGCATGTATGCCAGAAATGCAAGTCTGTCTTCTATGTTTGACTCTTTAAAATGTGATAAGAACCAAGGAATAGACAGCTGGGAAGAACGAACTTTATATTTTTATATCTGGTGCATGTTCTTTTTTTTTTTTTTTTTAAAGATTTTATTTATTTATTTGAGACAGAGAGAATGAGAGAGACAGAGAGCATATGAGAGGGGGGAGGGTCAGAGGGAGAAGCAGGCTCCCTGCTAAGCAGGGAGCCCGATGCAGGACTCGATCCCGGGACTCCAGGATCATGACCTGAGCCGAAGGCAGTCGCTTAACCAACTGAGCCACCCAGGCGCCCTCTGGTGCATGTTCTTATTTGATTTTCAGAACAACCTGTTGGTAGAGTCATGGTTGCCATTGTTACCTTTGCAGATGGGGGGAAACTGGGGCTCAAGCAGTGTGAAGGGCATGCTTACCCTGGGGTGCTGGTAAATCATGACACTACCCCTGGATAGAATTAAATGGCTGTTTTACTATTTTGTTGGCACAGATGTAAGTGATTTTTTCAGTATGTTTAAGAATCAAAACCCTACCTATATTTTCTACCAGAGAATACGTTATCTGGAAATTCTCAGTAACAACATATAACTTCAGTTTCTTGACCTCACCAACTCAATAACTTTGGGTCAGTTTTCTAGTTTTCAGTTTTGCATTAGAGGTCTTTTTTTGTTTCATCTATGGTATAGTTAATCTTGTTTATGTATTTCATGCATACAAAGGCCAAAATTTAAGAGGATGTATAGAACTATGAACAAGAAAATATTCATAGTTCTATAGGACCTTATTCATCATTCTGTAGAATATAACAGCACAAAATTATAAGATGAATAAATTTGTGATGCAGATTTACTTTCTGACATTCAGTATTCTTCAGGTACAAGTCAACATTCGAAGGATTGATCTCTCTGGTTAGTTAATTTTTACCTTGTGAATTTTGTTTTAGTATTAGGGTCTTGTGTCTTTGGCTGCAAGGGACTGACCAAAACTTTTCTTATGACTTTTTTTTCTCCCAAAGCTCTTTATAAACATTAAATCACAAGAAGAAATTTATTTTTTTACTGCATCTCTAAAAGGCACATAAAATGTTACCATACCTCCTATTAATTAAAATACTAAAAAGGATCCCTGAAACACCTGTTCCTCTCTAGAGGGAGGGGGTGGACCAGTGTGTGGTAATGTTGGTGAGTGTGAAGCAGAATGTGATTCACCTAGCAAGGAAGTAAATGCACATTTGTGGCTTTAAATTTATCAAAACATTTGCAAAGAGAAAAAATCAGTAGGAATAGAAGGAAGGATTGGAAGATAAAGATATTCCGCTTCTGTCTTGCAAGGAGAGGAATTTGAGGCTTCCTTTAAGTGTATGACCATGCAAGTTACTTAAACTCCAAGTCTCCATTTCCTCATCTTTAAAACAGGATAATAACTTACGTACCTGTCCCATTGACTATTGAAAGGAATAGTGAGCTAAAATATATAAATGGCTTCTCTGCCTCTTGGCACATGGTATTCTCTAAGTAATTGATAATAACAGCAGTAACTCTTGTTGCTGGAATAATCTTAAATGAAAATTAATTGGTACCTAAAATTCAGTGGTAGCAACAGGAATGGACAGGAAAGTTCGAGTGAGTGAAGGGTAAATAACCAGACCTCGTAAGGGCTTAGCAACTGGTGATGTGGGGTGTTGAAGTAAGGGGGTACCGGGGTGACTATGGTGATTCAAATATGGGGGCTATTAAAGAGGTGGTGTTCTCCCTTACCCCTAGAAAGTCGGGTGTTCAGGGAAATATCAGTGAGGCAAAGCAGTAGCTTGAAAAACTCAGGGTAACTTTTGTTTTTATTGGACACATTTGTTTCAGTAAATTTTTGATTAACAGTCACCATTTTTAAATGCTTTGAATTAAAGTACATTTTGCAGGGATGGGGGCAAAAGGGGGTGGTGTTCTGCTGCCCAAGTAATTCAAGTGTTCGGGTCTAATTTGTTTGGCTAGTGAATGTTCTCCCTAAGCACTCAAATGGCAAAATTTCTGTTTAAAAGAACCAGCTCTTCTTTAAGACATATAGTATGTGGAAGTGTGGCCAGGTACATTCATCGCACTATAAGAGGGAGACCGTCCACGGGGGGGTAGTCAGGAAGCATGTAGGTGGGAAGGGTTTCCTGTTTCCAGGCAACAGTGAGGAGCTCCAGCGAGAAAGCAACTTGAATATAAATTCATTCAGGAGAGGACATTTTACCACACTGCCTTCTAACCGGTGGGGACACAGACTTGATTCTGGAAGATAGGGTGGAGTTTAAACTTCATTTGTCAATGGGTAAAGTTATTGGAACCCTGTTTCTCATCAGGTTTTGTGTACAAAAAATATCTGGTACTAGTGACCAGGTTAGGATTCTACAATATGTTGAAAACAGTAGCACTTTCGTGTTTAACTCCTTTCTCCTTTTCCGGAAGCATGGAGCTTCCCGTGTCCTCGTTTTCCTGTCTGTCTGCTTAGAGAGCAGAGGGGCTCTTGGCCTTAGAGCAGGCTCTTTCCCTGCCGGCCTCGATCTGCAGGAAGGAGGGAGAAGCACAGCACACTTAGCTCACTGGGAGGTGCTTCCTCTCCCGGTGAGGCCAGCCCCACAGTTTCACGGGGAGCAGATGGGAGAAGAAGCCCTCCTGCTCCCTGGGCCATGGAGAGTGTGGGCTGGTCCCCAACTGGTGACATTTTCCCTGTCCCCTGAAATGCAGGAGGGAGGTCCACTGGGAAGAGTGGAAGAAGGCATTTGCAGGAGGTAGCTACCTGATTGGGGTGGGTTAATTTTTTTTTCTTTTTTAAAGATTGTTATTTATTTGTCAGAGAGAGCGCGAGCACAAGCAGGGGGAGCGGCAGGCAGAGGGAGAAACAGACTCCCCACTGAGCAGGGAGCCCGATGTGGGGCCCGATGCCAGGACTCTGGGATCATGACCTGAGCCAAAGGCAGATGCTTAACCGACTGAGCCACCCAGGCACCCCCAGAGGTGGGTTAATCTTGAGACTTTCGAGGTAGTAGGAAAGGCAGTTGTTTAAATATTGGTCCCTCAAAGATTTTCTAACTGATACGGTTACTCTGTGGGGCTTGAAGGACCGTCTCATTTTATATTCCAGCCCTTGAGCACACGGGGAGTCACCGAGTTTATGGAGCAATGAGAAACCGGGAAAGATTACACAGGCTGGTGAAGAGTTGCCTGTGTCTTTTCTCACTTTCTCACATCGTGTTCCCCCTAGAGTTGTGGAAGTCAGCTACTTTGCTTTTAAAATCGGCTTCTCATTGTTTCATTCTACTACTATGTTTAAGAGTTTTCTTCAGAATGTGGGTCAGGTGACAGGTCTTGTAAAGGGGTGAGTAAGCACCCCGGCCCATCTTGCACTGGGAATTGTCCTGTGCTCCGACAAGAGGCGAAGGCAGGTGTTCTTGTTTGAGGGTCGGCCTGGAAGAGTTGTTGGTTTTACAGCTCAGTCTGAAGCCTTCCTGAGTAACTCACCCTGGGACTGTAGGTGCCTTCCGCTCACCGGTTTCGTTACAGGGCCACACCAAGAGCTGCCCAGAAGCTTAAGCAAACATGCAGAATCCGAGCTTTATATTGGATCCCCCTCTCGCCATGTGTCGGAAGATGAATCATCCCTTGAAGGGTCTAATCTGTCTCCTTATTGTCCTGTCTGGAAGGGTCACATTATTTAAGTGTAACTCCTGAAAGCCTGGCAGGTCTTTTCAAACAAATGTTGATGGATGCGCTGCAGTCCCTCCCATCTCAACAGACTTCTTTATGCTTTTTTCTACATAGACACTTAACCTATGTTGAGGGTGCCTCTTTTATGACCAGAGAGAAGAAGTTAAAGGAGTTTAGTCCTCACGGTTTATATAGTTTGTTCTTCCCCAGTTTTGCAGCCAGTCAGATGTTGAGCTGTATCCTCTTTGTAGTCCTGTCTTCATTCTGTACTTGAGTTCTCCATATCCTGCAGGAACCTTAAGAAGTTGAGTATCTTTTAAGTTTTACTATCATTTTCTGTAGAATTAATTTTTAAATCTAGTTTTAAGAACATAAGTTGGCAAATTCTAGGGTATTCTTATTACTTATATAATTATATATTTATGGCAGTGAATTTCCCCCCATGTAACTCTGCATTATATTTGGTAAGGTCATTTTCAATCAGTGCAGCAGATTTTAAAAAGCCGATAATCTTTTAGGTAAAATTTGAGTTACTTATGGCATTATGTAGGCAATTAATTGAGTCTAGTTCATTTTAACTGCTTGGCATCATTTATAGAGTTCAAGTTCAGATATAGGAAATTATGAAAGGTTAATGTAATAAAAATAGACTACTGATGCATCATTCTTTATTAAAAATCAAAAAATAAGGAGTTTAGTTTACCAGGAGATTATATTGCCTTTTTATCTGATTTTAAGAGACATTGCTTCTGTTGTGCTAGTATTTTAGCAGAAGATGTCTCACGTCTGGGATGCCTGGGTGGCTCAGTCAGTTAAGCGTCTGCCTTCAGCTCAGGTCATGATCACAGGGTCCTGGGATCGAGTTCCACATCGGGCTCCGTGCTCAACAGGGAGTCTGCTTCTCCCTCTCCCTCTGCTGCTCCCCCTGCTTCTGCTCTCTCTCTGACAAATAGATAAAATAAAACCTTAAAAAAAAAAAGTCTCACATCCAAAGGTTTTTTGTTATTTTTTCCCATTGTTATTCTAACTACTGTCCTTCACTATTGTCATCCTTGCTCTTTCTTTGAATGTTCAAAATTGTTATCTTATACTAGCACATTCATGTGATTAATACATATTAACAATTTGTTTTATTTTGCTGAAGAGTCAAAAGTAAGATTTCCACAGGGGATTCATTTTAGTAAAGGAACATTATCTTTTGATGTCAGTTACACTAAACTTTAGTTGAATTCCTAATAGTTAAGTGTTTACCAAAAATATGAGTGGTACATGTATGCTATCGAGAAAAAATATCCCATGGTTTTAAAATATTAAACGGTCAGTATTTTTAATAAGACTAAATTTCATGATTTAGTCTTCTGTAATTATGCAAATAAATGTTTAAAATATGGAAGACCTAAAGTCTACCTGATATCTGATCTGAGGCTGACCTTTTTAATTGTTATTCATAAGTGAATTCATGAATGAATTTTGCTTAAAGAATATATTTAACTAGGAGCAAATTTAAACCAAGCTTTTAATTTTTCATGGAAGCTGCTAGTTTTGTCTTAAAATATCTTTAATCATACTTTAATTTACTGAGCTTTTATAGAGTAATCACACTTAAGTTCTGAAATGTAGGATGGATAAAAGAGAAATCTGAGACACTTCCCCTGCATCCTAGGAAAGGAATAGCCTTTTCTCCATTTCTGCTCAATCTTTTTTGGTGATATAGGCCAGTCTCATTCAAGATTCCAAAATTTGGGGATTTCCCTTCTGTGATCCTTTATTCGTGCCTTGCTCCTAGCAAGTATGCAGTGAAAGGACCTTATTTTCTTCATTCTTCGGTCTTGCAGGGCCTAAGAGTGCTTTGTACATACTAGACAGATAATAATTGTGGAGTTAAGCAGAGATTTTTAAAAAGTAGCTTTAAGAATGGAATTATATGCCAAATTATAATTAGTAGTTTGCTAATTGGACTCCTCTGCTATGGGCATGAGCTGATGTTCAGTTTTTATAACATTGCATACATCCTTGGTACTTCATATCCTTGAGTTAGCTGTTTGCAAACAGAAATTTAAGATAATAAAACTTACTTGAGTTATACATAAGGAATGCAGTTTATCAGCAGTATGACAGAATTTATAGAGTTTATTAAATCTAATGCTTAATCCTGTACCATGTTCTTTAAGTTGTCTGATGTTTTTTTTTTTTTTAAAGATTTTATTTATTTATTTGAGAGAGAGAATGAGAGAGAGAGGAGAGGGGGGAGGGTCAGAGGGAGAAGCAGACTCCCTGCCGAGCAGGGAGCCCGATGCGGGACTCGATCCAGGGACTCCAGGATCATGACCTGAGCCGAAGGCAGTCGCTTAACCAACTGAGCCACCCAGGTGCCCTGTCTGATTTTTTTTAAAAAGAATTCTGCTATATCATTATTACCACTATTGCACATTTTAAAGTAGAGTTTAGAGTATATCAATTTGTATACAGTGTTACTACATCTATAACGGCACATGTTTATTTTAGGACGATATGTATATATATGAGCCAAAATACTTTTTTTTTTTAAAGGCTCTCTAACTTAAAAAAAAATCTTTATTTCAAAGATTTAGGAAGAAGCAATCACTTCTTAGATTGTTAGGACATCAGATATTTTGGCAAACTTTCTCTTTAATAAAATATTCATGTTAACCTGGTAAAAGTATTTTTAAAGTACTTTCTGGGGCACCTGGATGGCTCAGTCGTCAAGCGTCTGCCTTTGGCTTGGGTCATGATCCCAGGGTCCTGGGATCGAGTTACGCATTGGGCTCCCTGCTCGGTGGGGAGCCTGCTTCTCCCTCTCCCACTCCCCCTGCTTGTGTTCCCTCTCTCGCTCTGTCAAATAAATAAAATCTAAAAAAAATAAAAAGTACTTTCTATAGGTAGCAAGTGTTTTGCAAAATTGTTGTATGCTTTTGGAAACATTTGGTAAAAATTTGTGCAATTTTTACCTAAAGAATTTTCAGTACACATATGGCATATATAGAAACCTTTTTTTTTTTTTTTTAAAAGATTATTTATTTGAGAGAAAGAGAGAGAACACAAGCTGGGAGAGAGGCAGAGGGAGAAGCAGACTCCCCACTGAGCAGGGAGCCAGATGTGGGGCTCCATCCCAAGACCCTGGGATCACGACCTGAGCCAAAGGCAGATGCTTAACAGACTGAGCCACCCAGGTGCCCCTATATAGAAACCTTTTTTTTTTTTTTAAGATTTTATTTATTTATCAGAGAGAGGAGAGAGAGAGTGAGTGAGCAAGCGAACGTGCATACAAGCCGGGGGGGAGCGGGAGAGGGAGACGCAGGCTGTCTGCTGAGCAGGGAGTCCCCTGCGGGGCTCAATCCCAGGACTCTGGGATCATGACCCTAGCCGAAGGCAGACGCTTAACCGACTGAGCCACCCAGGTGCTCCTAGGAATTTTTTAAACAATATTTTTCTGTCCCTTGGGAAGTTTGTGTCTTTGGACCACCTTTACCCATCTCTTCTGTTTCTAAGTCACATTGTATTTAGTTTCATCCAGGTGTCCAGACAGTGTTTATAAAATTAAGTTTTTGTGTTTTTTTTTAAAGTATTGATTTCTTAACAAAATAATTGAAGTTATGTCTTTGTGATTGAAAAGTTATTTTAGCCTGTCAGTTAAGTAGCCATCCTTAAAAACCCACAGCCACCCAAATGCCAAACAATTAATACTAATTTTAGGACAGCTTCCAGACATGAATTTCAACAAAGGAGAGGACTTTCTCTGTTTTTTGTTTTTAATCATGAGTGAATGGTTCTTTACTTACTAATGTCTTACTAGTATTGTTACTATAAGTATTACCGTCTTACTAGTATTTTCTTCTTTAAAGCCATTTGCATGTAAATAATAAGGTAACGTACTAATGTTTTGTCACTGGCAAAAGTATAATGATTTCAAGTTTAAGTGCTAGAATCTTTTGTTTTTAATAGTTTTTTTTTTTTAAGATTTTATTTTTTTTATTTATTCATGAGAGACAGAGAGAGAGACAGAGGCAGAGGGAGAAGCAGGCTCCCCGCGGAGCAGGGAGCCCGATGCGGGACTCGATCCCAGGACCCTGGGATCATGACCTGAGCCGAAGGCAGACGCTTAACCGACTGAGCCACCCAGGCGTCCTGTTTTTAATAGTTTTTAACTCTTTGAAAGTTTAAGTTTAAATGTTAAACTTTTGATGATGATAATTTCCCTGCCTTGCTAAACAAAATTTAATAAACATAATTTTACTTTCTTTGGTATACTGTTATTGCTGTTAGGATTAATGGAATGGTGTAGGTGTGTGTTATGGAGATATGTTGGGCTCTTTACCACACTATAAATGCTCTGTGTTGCTGTTCTTTAGAGAACGATCTGTGCTTTTAATCTTTTTTTTTCCTATTCCCTCATTCTTACCCTGTTTCCTTTTTGACTCTTCCCAAGGCTGTTAGCAGCCCAGTTATATGATTCTACTAAGATAATGAACCATATCACAACAATGATCAAAATAAAAATCAACATGTGAAGTTGAAAGCCCTGCCTTTAAGTATGGGAGTTGTTGGGTATTAATAAAACAAATCTTGGTTGTTCAGAGGACTTTCTCTGCTTTCTTAAGCCTATGATCTTTTGTATTTTGAATAGTTAATCTCAGAAGCAGCGTCTCTGATTGACTTGGATGTTAGTTACTCTTTTAGGTTTCTTTGTATAACTCTGAGAGTCTTGAACCTCACAGATAACCTAACAGCAACTCAACTGCTTATTTTATGAGTAAGGAAACAGCATAAATGAGTGATTTGTACCAACAGTGCAGGATACTAGATTTTTGGAGTAATTAATGCTTTATTTATTACTTTTAAGAGCAAACTGAGTCACTGAGAATAGTTTTAAAATGTTAATTCATGTTTTAAAAATATTAATACTAATATGTTAACGCTTTTCTTCATTATAACCTGATTTCTGCTGAGCCTGAGTAGATTAATGATTCTGCAAAACAGTCTTCAGTTTTGATTTCTGGAACTGTCTTTTTTTTTTTTTTTAAAAAGTCTTTTTTGTTTTTTACAAACATGCTAGTCATTTCAATTTTTGGGATGAATTGTACTTTTAACTTACATATAGTATCTCAAATATAATTAGTTCTGAACTTCAGCTGATTTTGCAGTTGGTTTGTTTTTAATATCTGAATCAAGTTATTGAAGTGATTACTATTTTTTTCTTTAGTTTTACACACCTTATAGAATCAAAGTTAATAGTTCTCAATTTGTCAATCAATTATCAAAACACATTTTTCCCTTCCTCCCTGCCTTCCTTTCTCTGTTTCTTCATTTCTTCCTTCAAATGTTCATGTATAGAATCCCATGTGGTGGACACCAGAGAGCACAGCCCCTTAACCTTACATTCTACTGAAGACAGTTGATATCAAATAATTACTTATGCATTATTTTAATTCCGAGTTTCATAAATGCTTAAAAGCAGAAGAATGGGTTGGGTAGTAAGAGAATTACTCTAAGTGAGGAGCTGACCAAATCTTTAGGAGCAGGACAGGCTTCTTTGAGGAAGTGATGTTTCAATTGAAATCTGAATTAGTAGGCTTTTAGGAGACAAAAATGCAGGAGAGAGTATAGGAACAAGGCCTGGAAGAGGGCAGATTGAGTGGCATGAACTCCTACAGGAGCTGAGTGAGGACAGGCCAGGAGGCAGGAGGGAAACCAAGAGAATGTCAAGTCAGTAACCCAAGTGGAGGAAACAGTAAGGTATGGATGTGAACCCACTGCTGCTTTTAGCAGTCCGTAGGCCATTGGTGGTCTTTACAGGAAGTCATTTTTGAAAAATGGAGAGCGTGAGAGCTGCCATACAGCAGTGGATTAGGGGCAAGTAAGAAGGGAGAAAAAGGTGATAGTTGCTGTTGGCAAATTTTTCGAAAAGTTTCACTTGGAAAGGAGGAAGAGAGTCATAGTACCTGGAGATGGAATTGGGAGCTGATTATGCTAAGATAAAAAGGAAATATCTGTATTTCAAAGTGGAAAAAAATAGCTTCTCAAAAGGCCCATACTGTATATGTGACAGCAAATACAATTAAAAAGTCTTTAAATTATTATATTTTTGATAATTCTGATGTTTATAAGAAGCCTTTCTTTCCAATTATGGTTCTTTTAGTTAACTCGGGACTGCAAAACTGTGATTGTTTCTTTTTCTGTGGTTCTTTGTTCTCACTGGAAAATGTTTTATCAAAATTTATAAATTTTAATGATGCTAAATTGGCATGAGCCACTTGAAATAATAAGGGAAATATTTCCACAATAAGAAACCTATATATATATATATATATATATATATATATATATATATATATATAT
>NC_058403.1:53223248-53233459 GCF_002201575.2 Neomonachus schauinslandi
AGAAGAAGGAGAAGAAGGAGAAGAAGGAGAAGAAGGAGAAGAAGGAGAAGAAGGAGAAGAAGGAGAAGAAGAAGAAGAAAAGAAAACCAAGGTAAAGTGGCTAAGAGCACACCAGCTGAAATGGCCTCTGAAAAGTTTCTATGAGTTGTACCCAGTGAATTTCTCTTTAATCATGTTAGCCAAAACTGGATTATATGGCCATTCCTAATTGCTGGGAGTCTGGAAAGTTGTTTTAAATTGGACACATAAACCTTTAATAAATTCAAGATTCAGTTGGTAAGAAGAAAAGGGGAAGATGAATGAATATTGGATGGGCAATTAGCAAGTGTGCATCTTTTTTTTTTTCTTTTGAGTGTAGTTGACACACAATGTTACATTAGTTTCAGCTGTACAACATAGGGTTTAACAACTCTGTACATAGCTACCATCTGCCACCACACAACACTACTCTAATATCATTAACTATATTCCCTGTGCTGCACCTTTATTTCCATGACTTACTCATTTTGTAACTGGAAACCTGTATCTCCCACTCTTCTCCACTCATTTTGTCTGTATTTATAGGTATGTTCTGTTTTTTTGTTTATTTGCTCATTTGCTTTGTTTTTTATATTCCACAGATAAGTAAAATCATATGGTATTTGTCTTTCTCTGTCTTACTTGTTTCACTTAACATGATATCCTCTAGGTTCATCCATATTGCTGCAAATGGTAAGATCTCATCCTTTTTTTGGCTGAACTACACACACACACACACACACACACACACATACACACACCCCTCACATCTTCTTTATCCATTCATCTATTGATGGAGCAGAGTGTGTTTTAAGAAAATTTATGGAGGAGGTAGTATTTCAATAGTAGATGAAAGAAAAACAAAGGATGGGTGTATGATGGAGGAATCCCAAAGAGATTTGGAAACATGAGTGAAGAGCTTGTATGAGATTGGATATTCATAAAAACTATTACATGACCTCAAGGAGGGGTCTAATTGTCCAGTTCAAAGATCTGGAACATGTTATTTTGCTTGATTCTCTGTAAGCTTAGCGCTGAGTGACGAGTTTTACATATTTATTTGACACTTATTAGTAGACCGTGTTGCTTCTCAGTCTAGTTTAATTTGAGAGACTTGGAAGGCAAGGTCTCTGAGCAATTGATAATCTAGTATAGGGCGCATCTTATGATATGACATTATTTTAACCACCATTATAAGCAAGATGGGAGCATCTTTGCAGTTTCCATAGCATCCTCGGCTTAGACTAGTGAAATCTATAATACTATACATAACAAATGACTGGGTTACATTAAGAAAACAGTGAGACATGGGGGAGAGCTTCACAAAATAACATTTGAACCAGACTTTAAAGGATGAGTAAGATTTCACTGACTGATACAGACACAGAGACACTTCAAGACACTGCATTGTTAGAGAACTGTTAAATTACCTCGAAAAAGATGTATCTTGCTATGTCAAGAAGATGGATTCACATATTTTATAAAGAAAATTTTGTGAGAAAAAGTGGATTTCTCAAATGCTGCAAAGGCTTTTGGCTTTAATTCTGCTTCAATTGTCCAGAAAATACCATTCCAAGTCCTTTGAAATAATCAACCTTTTTCCCGAATCCTAAAGCCTCTTTCTTGTCACGGTGTGTTTTGTGGACATTTCCTTCCTTCCTCTCCTGCAGATATTATGAGGAGCTCAATCTTGTTCATGTCTTGACAGGTAAGAAGGTGGCAGTCTCTTATTTCCTCCATCTAAGCAACAGTGTCAAGAACTCTTCCTCTCTGGCTTGATATTTGCATTTTTGGGCGGCGGTGGGGGGGGGGGGTTGGTGCACAAAAGGAATGAAGAACAAAGTCAGGAAAGGAGGTTAAGAACATGTCGCTCCAGACCCTGGGAGTAGTCAAATCAAGCTGCCAGATGCAACAAGAATCTCTTTAATAAGGAAATTAGAGCATGATCATTTCTGGCTATGTGACTCTGATTCTAAATAGGTTTTACAAATAGACTGTGATTGAACTTGGAAACATAAACAAATTGGCTTTGCGGAATAAAGGCTGAACTACATTTTGGGTAGAGAATTAAACTGCTTTTATGGAAGGTACTCTGGGAGAAGGGACAGCTATTTTAATGAGAGCATATGCATTTCTGAAACATACCGGCTTCTCTTTAGAGAATTGGGGCTGATAAACTCAAAAGAAAGTTTCCCAACAGGGTCCCTAAGAGGACAACTGATAAAGGCAGGGAATGGGCAGTGTGTATTTGAAATTCCTCGTTCAGATGCCGAGAGGAGAGGTGCCATTTAAAAATAATAGATTTTAAAATATCAGTAGCTTAAAAAATTCTAGTCTGTTATCTCCCTTGGACATTTCTTTTGTCTCTGGGAAGGTTGGGGATAGGGGTTCTTTAAGCTCTATTAATACATTCTCTCTTATAAATATTCATGTAACGTTCCTGGCGCCTCCCCCACTGCCTCAATGCAGGCTCCCCACCTGAGCAAGAGTGATGCCGGAGGAGATGCTCAATTTCTAACGAGCCCCCAGGTCAACCTCAGACAACTCAGAGCCACTTGAAAGCACCAAAGACTTCTCAGTCGAGATAAAGGGTTATAAATGTCTGTGTGTCCAAGCTTATATTCCACATGAGAGGATTAGTTTCCACTTTCTGTAAACTCGCCCTGTTGTTAGAAGTAGTCATGGTTTTGTGTATTTTGTGCTTCACACAGGGAGAAAACAGATCTGCTGATCGGAAAGATGCTCTTTTTTCTTTCCCCTTTTCTAAATCCACTGATTACTCGCTAAGGCCTGATCCATTATTGAGTGCAAGTCAGCAAAATCTCTCTGAGAGCGATGGGTTCCTACATTTAGAAACATAAAGTGTTGGACCCGGTAGAGATCCCAAGGTCACTGGCTTGTTGGGTAGGAATTTAGATTCGGGTCATGCAGAGTACATTCCATTATCTCGAAGTGCTTACACTATGGAAATTTTTCCTATGATCTAACCCTAGATCCTTTTGTGTTGTTCTCCCCATGTCAGGGTATGTCACTAGGAAGTGGATGAAATCTAGAGCTGTGTTTACTCATTCCCCCTTTATTGGGATATGGGTCTCTCACACCCCCAGGGCCTGGGTGGCTAATTTCTCCCACAGAATGCTTTCCAGACCCAAGTGATGAGCATACACAGCTTTTGTCCACACTTATGTCTACGGCCCCACTTTTCACACGCATGTTTTCAATTGTATAGGGTAATAAAATATTTTGCTAGAAGCAGCTTATATTGTCTTTGATTTTTATTTCAGAGATACTTTATTTTCATGTATGATTCAGCTTTAAATGGTCTTTAACCCTAATATTTCAGTTCCCTGCTGCTGCTTTTTCTGTCAGGCAGATAGAAATTTATAAATGAATTACCAGGTGGGCTCCTTTTTTAAATGGAACTCAAATTAATTCACAGTGAAAATAAAATTTCTGCTCTCCTTAACTCACCCACTCAACGTAAACAGTTTATTTTCTTGACAATGTGTTTTCCTTAACAAGCACAGCACAGCAGAAAACACATCAAACTGGATGTCCTGTGACCTACATTATAGACATAGCTCTTCACAAACGGGTGAATCTGGACAAATCATACATGAAAGAATGGAGTTATGTTAGGTGCTTTGGAGGGTGAGCTTCTCAGACTTTTTACCACATGTATTAGTTTGGGTTTTCCAGAGAAACAGAACCAATAAGAGAAAGAGATATAAATAACATATAATATACAGAGAGTTATATCTATATCTATATATCTATCTGAGAAAGATTTGTTTTAAGAAATTGACTCGTGATTATGGAGGTTTGGCAAGTCTAAAATCTGCAGGGTGGACTGGCAGATCTGAGACCCATGGAAGAATTGCAGTTTGAGTCCAAAGATGGTTTGCTGGTAGAATTTTCTCTTCCTAGGGGGAAGTCAGTCTTTTTTCTATTAAGGCCTTCAACTGATTGGATAAGGCCCACCCACATTATGGAGGGTCATCTGCTTTACTCCAAGTTTATATATTTAAATGTTAATCTCATCTAAAATATTCCTTAAAAAAAATTCCTGTACAGAAACATCTAAAATATTGCTTGACCAAATATCTGGAGACAATGGCCTAGCCAAGTTGAGACACAAAATTAACCATCACACAATATGTAAAAATCACCTGGGATACTTGTTAAACATAGACTCCTGGGCTCCATCCTCAGAGATTCTGATTATAATTGCAATTTTAATAAAGCTCCCAGGGGATGCTGAGGCAACTGTTCTAGGAATTACTTTCTGAGTGGTATTGTTCTAGGTATGCTATTGTATGATCATGGGCCAGCCTCTTCTACAGGTGTGGAAACTGAAGCCCTGAGTTATAAATGGGCTTACCCAAAGAATCTTATATAGTTAAGTATTCTAACCCAAATCTTCAAATTTTAGTCCAGGGCTCATTCTTCTTAACATACTTATCATACAAATGAACTTTCTTAGGATGAACTCCAGCTTTGTAATTAAAATTTCCTCAAAATCAAAGGGAAGCAGTGGGATTTTTCATAGACCTTGGCAACCTGATTGTAAAATTCACATGGAAGAGAAAAGGCCAGGATTGTTCAAGGCAATTGGGAAAAAGAATAAGGAGGAAAGACCCATACTGCCATATCTGCAGGTGTTCTATAAAACTACAGCAATTAAAGCACCATAGTATTGACAAACAGACCATGAGAACAAATCAAGAACCCATAGTCAGGCCATGTATATTTGAAATGTTCATGACAGAGGTAGCATTATGAGGTAGAGATGAGCTATCAATAAATAACTGCTAAAAAAAGGACTATTCATGTGAGGAAAAACTATACTTCCTACCCATAACACAGCTAAAAATAAATTTCAGATGGATCAATGTAGAAGCAACATTTTAAAACTTTTAATAGAAAATTTAATATTTTTTTATCAGGGCATATAAATATTTCTTAAGTGAGACATAAAGCACAAACCACACAGTAAAATAGTAACAATAAGCCAAAATTTGTTGTGCTATTTGATGTCCTACACAATATTCTGTGTCCATTGTATATTCTAATTCATGTGATCCTCATGAGAACCCCATGAGGCAGTTATTCTTATGATCTTCATAAAAGACTGAGGCATGGAGATCCTATTACCTACCCCAACCTGAGTGCACAGTACATGGAACAGGTGGGAGGTGATCCCGGGCATTCTGGCTCCAGAGTCACTGCTCTATGCTGCCCCTTAAGAGAGAGATTGACGACATTCAAGTTAAAAGAATATATATCATATAAACTAAGTAAAAATACAAACCCTATAATAGAAGAAAATATTTTTAATGCATATAACCATCAAAGGATTTTACACACACACACACATGCACACTTACAAATCAATTATGAAAAAGAAACAATCCAATAGAAAAATGGGCACAGCTTATGACCAGTCACTTCTTTGAAAAGGCAATTCAAATGTCCATAATTGTAGGAAAATATTCATGCTAGTAGACATAGAAATCAGTAGAATCCCTTTGGAGGGCAATTTGGCAATATCTATTAAGGTAGAAAGGGTACGTTCCTTATTATCGAGGAAACTCTTTGTATATACCAAAATAGATTTTGCAGTCATTCCAGCAAAAAATTGGAGATAATAATTCAATAAAGAAATAGTTCAACAAGTTGTAGGATAATTACATTTTGGAATACAAAGTAAAGTAGATCTCGATATATCTCTACAGATAAAGTTTAAAAACCCAATGTTGAGTGGGAAAAAAAAAAAAGAGAAGCCGAAAAATGACACATAACATATGATACCACTTGAGTAAAGTCTAAACTCTCACAAAATAATGCTGTATGCTGTTATGGGTGTACAGTGTTGCCATAAGGATATAGATCTACTTCAGAATAGGATTATCTTTGGGGGGGTAGGAGGTGGGCAAAGGGAGAGATCGGAGGATGAAGAGAGGAATGTAGTTGTTACCTTATTTTTTTTTTTTTATTTAAAAAATCTCTAAGAGACATGACAAACAGTAAGATGTGTTAAATCTGGGTGGTGGGTATCTGAGTGTTTTATTATTTTCTATATATTTGAAATTGTCCCTGATGACATGTTTTTAAAGAAATAAAAATACCATCCCCACAGTTATTATATTTAGTATACAATTGTATTTTTTCTGAGAACTAAAATCATGGGCTTTCTCCCTTGTGCATATTATTTTTTCTCAGGTATCTTTTTCTACTTATTATAAAATCTTTGAGTTGGAAGAAAATTTAGAGGGCGTTTGTTCAAATCTACCACTTAAGACAAGCACTTTTGGATTCAAATTGGTGTTCCAGGTAAAAATACTAGTTAGAATTTTCCTTTATGCTTAATGATCTGGAAAATATTGTTTTGGTTAACTGGATATTTTGTTTTAACTGAGTCAAGGTCCACGGATAATGAGTTTTTTAAAAAGTAGAACATAATAAATTGCACTTAGCTTTAATACTATGCTGAACACATACTTTTAACTGTAATGACACAGAAGGCTATAAAGAATTTCAGGGTCATCATTATAACTATCAATTATCATTATTTTGGTAATAATATATGGAAGGGCCAATTGAAAGAGATCTGATTGGCAAAATGTCAGTTAATTTGGAATAAAAAGAATAGATGGAGAAAAGGGAATTGTCATTTATGGAGGTATTGTGGGGTGTGCTTTAGATATGTAATTTCATTTAAGTCTTGCAGCAATCCTGAAAGGTAGGTGTTCTTATTCTTGATTTTTAAATAAAGACATTGCAGTTCAGAGAGCTGAGGTAAAATTTACCTTAAGTCCTGTTTGGAAGAATTACCCCAATCCTGCAAATAAGGCAAACAGATGCCTGTGTGTCCTTTGATGTCATACTGGAGCTTTATCTAATTGGAGCCCACAGAGTATTAGTTCTCTAGGAGTATGTACCTTTGTTTGACTTGCTATTTGCTACTGATTACTACCAGACTCTGTGAAGTTACAGGTTAACTTGTGAATTGTTTGTTTGTTTGTTTTGTAGTAAGCTCTACGCCCACTGTGGGGCTTGAACGCACAAGCCTAAGGTCAAGGGTCACATGCTCTACTGACTGAGCCAGCCAGGTGCCCCTCCTAACTTCTGAATCTTTGTCATGAAAGTGCAAATGATTTCCATATCCAGTATGAAATGTAATTCCAAAGATCATTTCAATCTATCTTTCTATCTATAGATACAGTTTTAGTCCTTCCAATTCTTGAACCAGTTTTACAATCCTTCTGCTTCCGTCATTAATAGGGCAAATGAATTTTGCCATGTGTTCTTTGTATATTTGTATAACAGTCCAGATTTTGCCTTATTAAAAATATTTTGGCAGGCCCGCAGCTCAAGCCAGGGCTTCAGCTCCAGAGCCGCATGCTTTTGCTTTCACATCGTCTTTTTGGCCATATGTAGTGTACTTCATTACTGAAAATCCAAGCTTAATTAAGGAACTAGTCCTCTTCAGTGGGGGCAGGAAGAATCTCATTGTTGGAAAACAGTGCCAGTTCTCATTAATCTGAGAGGTGGCAACAAAAGGGAGAAATCCCATGTCTGGATGTGCATCTCCTAATACGCAGAGGTCTCCCCCCTTGGACCCATGCATACAATTGCTACCTCCCCCTGGCCAGTAAACAGAGGGATAGGACGGGTATCCACAATTTTGTTGCATGTGTTTTGTACATATGTACAAAATATATGTATCTTGTACTATGTCTCTTGCACTTCATAGGCCAGGTTGTATAGAATGTGCTACTTTGAGTATTGTCAATGTCCCTCTCTATGATTTCTACCACCATCTTCACCCAACTGATCTGCAGCTCTCTACTGAATCCCTATAAGCCGGGTCATTTTACAAAGATAGTCCTATTCTATAAACTCCAATAGTATACATTCACAAACATATATCACAAAACCTTGCTCATTCAGTGTAATAAGGGAAGGTGGGACTGAATGAGTGAATGTGGAATTGTGGACCATTTTCAAGGACTGAAGTAGCATTGTTTTCAAGTACATATATGCTGGTATTTCAGTTATGAAACTATACCCGGTATTTGTCCTTAGGGACTTAATTAATAGGGAGATAAAAGTGTATGTAATCAGCTTACCAACAGAAAGAAGAACTGGGCATTTCTTTAGTGATTGTAAAGTTAAGCAGGTTAAACAATCTTAGTTTCCATATAAACCTTTCTAGATTATCAGTTGAAACAGAATAACCTTTCTTGATAAGAAAAACCAATAGAATTCTTTCAAATCCGAAGAAGGGATATGTGACCTACAGAGGTTTCCACACTTCTGCATTTTTCCCCTACAGGTTACTTCATTAAAGGAGCTAATTGGCTAAGTCGACATCCCTGGTAACACCATCTTGAGGCAAAATGTTAAACAAGGTCTCCTGGCAACTGGCAACTACTGGCCACTGCCCTTTTGCCCAGAAAAAGGGGGCTACTGTTGAACGGGGTGGAACCCAGAGGACACAGGCTGGTGGTCGGGCAGAGCTGCCTGCTGATGCTAATTATCCTAGCCCAGCGCTTCCCTTCTGGGGAAGTAGGAGGAGAGAAATCCATGCCAAGTTCTTGCACAAGGTCAAATGTTTCTGGAGGAAGGCAGCCAGGGTTAAATTAGCAGTCAGAATGAGGTGGAAAGCTGGGTGGAGAAAAACAGGCTGAGAGAAGGGGGGAGAAGTCTGGAAATTCAAATAAAGACGGCAGTAAAAAGTAATTACTAACACATTTCCCAACTTGGAAAGCCAGCCACATCCCACACCAGGGCCAGACTTGGAGCTGTTCTGTTCCAAGAAGGTTGGAGCAGGCTCAGGGACAGGAAGGGACTGTGCAAGCCAGCTGCCTGTCCCTGGCTTTGGAGCTGTGCTCCCCGAAAAGGAAAATTCATCTTGAAAGGGAACGCAAAGGACATTGCTGCTTAAATTCTCCATTAAGATAAACATTCTCCATACATTCAATGTATCTGTCCTTTCAGGACTATTCAACAGAAAAAAAAATCATCAAACATCAAAACAAAGGAAACGGAAGTCTTTTAGGAAAATGTAAGCCTTTGTGAACCTAAAATATCTCCCTTCTCTGCTGTTCATCAACATAACTGGAGGAAAGAAACTGTGGGAGGGACAGATCTCAGGAGAAGAAGGGGAGGTGGGGGGGGGGGGGGGGAAGGAAAGGAGAAGCAATGCTCTCTGGTGTCAAGAAGAAAATCATGATCAGATTTGACTGTTTCGGATTAACTGTTTTGACAGTTGATTTTTATTATTCTTTTTTCCCCCTCCACCTTCAGAACCATGACAGATGATTGTCGAACATCAAATTGATGAGTGAATACTTCATCAGATCTGGTTGCCTTAACAACTAAAATAGCCAAAATGTTAAGACAGTCAAGTAAGACTGATCATTTTTGATACAATCTGTGGGTGGTTGACCCAAGAATTCTCAGCCTAATCACGCATATAAACACAGAGGCTGTCTCAGCAGATGCAGATGCAGCCAGAGGACAAGTGAGAAATCCGTCAATCGCCTGGATGCCCCATCGCTGGGATGCTACGGAGCAGCGCGCAGAGAAACACCCAGAAGAGTCTCTGGATTGCTTCTGGGTGCCGGGTGTCACGGGAGGCAGCCAGCCTTAAAAGCTGGGAATTCTGATCGTTTCCGTTTCTAGCAAAAAGACAGAGTCTGGCTTGTACTGGAAAAACAGATTCCCTCAAATTGTTGTCTAGAGGTGCTGAATCATGCATGAATGTCAGCAGATGACGCCAACCGAGGTATCATTTCATGGGGACTTTATCTGGTGTGAACCAGGAGAATTCTTCTTTATGACTTTCTTTAAACATCCACAGATCATTGTTGTGCTGTGTCATATACCAAAAGGGAAATTAAATCTCTCTCATAATTGGATTTGGTATTTGCGGGCTTTCCTGAAGACAAGGGAAAGGAAATTCATTTTAGATTTTTTTTTTTTAATCTTGAATTAAAGAATTGCAATCAGCGGATTGGGTGCCTATCTGAATTTCAGCCACCACTGGCAGAGGGATGCAGGCCTAGTGTGATGGTGCGGGTACAGAAGTTTCCACACTTGTTTGTTTGGCTAAGTTTGTTCTTTTCATTCTGAGTTCTAATATATATATATATATATATATATATATATATATATATATATATATA